>NC_039359.1:140568711-140608223 GCF_003573695.1 Papaver somniferum
TTTTTTTTATTTTGTACAGTATTTTAATTTCATTTTAGATTTTCTTTTTTTCCTTTTTATGCGTTTCTTTTTGTATTTGTTTTCAGGGACTTTTTGAGGATGATTACTTCTTCTGAGGAGACGTCATCTACGATGACGCTGGCGGAATATATGCGTAAAAATTCAAATTATCAGGAAACCTCATCTACGATGACGCTTGGTGAATACATGCATAGGCAACGGTATGGAGTTTTTGATCCACATGCGGTAAGTGAAGAATCTCCTTTAGAGATATACGAGAAGTATTATAAACACACACCACCTAGTTTGGAACAAAGATTGAGAGTTCTTGAATGTCAAAGATTATTTGCTGATGATGATGATGAATCATGTAGTGACTCTCTGTCCCATACTGAATATATACATTACCCTGTGGATGATTGTGCAGAGGATTTGCTTAATTCTTTAGATGAATCTATCTCGCAAAAGCATTCACCCGACTTACAGGTTGTTTCTAGACCCCTAGACTTCCAAAAATTACCTAATTTAGGGTTAGAATTGTGTGATTCTAAAATTTTATTGGAGTACTTTGCATCTAAATACCCAGAGGAATTTCCAATTCCTGTTACAGTGCATGAGTCAATTGATAATTCCCCAGTCTCAATAGAATCCCCATATTTTTTTCTTTACGCACTTCCTTGTGCAGTAAAAACATGGTTTAGGGGTAAATATTTGTTTTTGATAGTTTCAGTGGCTCCGCATCGTTATAACATAAGTGTGAAGCTGTCATTTACAAATGTTGTATTTTGGGTCGATCCCCAAATTTTCAGGTTGTTAATTTTTAGGGATCCTTTTTTGTACATTCCAGTAGGTGTATTTTATTTTATTTTTATTTTTATATTTTCGTTTACTTTTTTTCATCTTATGGATTTCCCATCTTAAATTTTGCATTGGATGACTCAATTACATCGAGGACAATGTAATGTTTAAGTGTGGGGGAGTGGTTAACGTTTTACTTTTCTTTTTCAGGAATTTCCTTGCATTTTATGACCAGCTGTGTAGCGGATCTCCAAAAAAATAAAAATAAATAAAAAATAAAAAAATAATAATGATCATCTATGTAGCGAGTCTATATATAAAAAAAATGATCGTTACGGTTATGACCAGCTGTGTAGCGGGTCTTTTCTTTGTTCTTGCATTATATGACCAGCTGTGTAGCTGGTCTTAAAAAAAATAAAAAATAAAAAATAAAAATAAATTATGACCAGCTGTGTAGCGGGTCTCTCTATGTCTCTTATTATATGACCAGCTGTGTAGCGGGTCAGTTTTATGTTTTTCTCGAGGACTAGCAAAATGTAAGTGTGGGGGAATTTGATGAGAACGAAAATGCGACACATTTTCACCCATAAATACATTAGCTGGGAATCATTTTATCACTAATAAACTTGTTTGTAGGTGTTTTTGTGAAATAAGCTCTTATGGAGAAAGTTGCTCGAAAAGTGGTTTTTGTACCTCGAGGACGCGTGTTATTCACACTCTCATCGCTGGTTAAGGGGCACCTCAATTACTAAGGGGTAACCCAATTACTATTCGCACCCCAAGAATTACTAAATATACCCCAAATTGCTAAAGGGACGCTGGATCTGGATAAGGGGCAGTCATCTTCTTCTTTTGAATTTTGGCGGGAAAATGGCTGCAGAATTAGGGTTGAAGATTTGAAGGCGTTAGGAAGAGACTAAAGCGCTGAAATCAAATGGGTTTGTTCCTAGGGCCTAAACAGAGGTGGTTATGTGCTTTGTTTCAGTTACATTTGGTTAGATAATCAACGATTTATGGAAATAGCAAGAACAGTTTTGGCGGGAAAATATGGCAGTGAAGAACAAAATTTAGGGTTTGATTTTTGGGCATTCTAGGGAGAGATTCAATCGCTGATTTTTTTGTGATAGCTTTATTAGACCCACACATGGTTGGTAAGGGATTTGGATTGGATTAACTTCTGCTATATCGTCGGAGAGAAGAAAACAGGGAAGGCCTAAAAACCCGAAAGTTTATGTGAAGGATTGTGGGGAGTTCGAGAGAGACTAAACCTCGGATTTGGATTGAAACCGGTTTGTTTCTACTAAACAGGGATGGTATGGTCGATAATTTCAATCAGTTTGGGACGGATATCGAACAGGGACAACGGTGTGTCACCTGCGATATTCCCTGTATAGATTTTGTGAAGATTTTGGAAAATCTTGGTGGAGATTTAATCGTTGAAATCAGTTTAGAATATCCTATTTGACTAAAACAGGACTGGTATATGAGTTGGAATCGAGAAAAGTGGGATGGTTACGTGGATTGGTGAAAACAGTGCACGAGAGTTTCATGGGGTTCTGTTAAGAAGATTACGTAAATATACCATGCTTGCACGAGTTTTACTCTGCCTTGGAGTTGTATTCATCGTGTAAGGAGTGTGCTGAGTTGTAGAAGACGTGTGAGAAGAGAAGAAAGAAGAAGAATGGAAATAAAATATCGTAACCATGCAACAAAGTAAACAAAGAATATATGGAGTTACTACAAATATTTTCTCGACATGTGGAGTATAAATAGAGTGGTTGGGAGTAGAGAAAGGACATGGAGAGTTTGGGGCAGAGACTGAGTGTAAAATAGGAGGTTGCAGAGTGAATCATCACCTGCAGGAAGAATAAGCCATGAAGAAAATAAGACTGCAAACTGCAGTCGTTATTTCTAGTGTCTTATTTTTCCAACATCCTAGCGTCTTAAATTTTGTAACAGTCCATTGTAACAAGTAGCTTCAGTTTGCAACAAATATTGTAACAGTGATTTCTGTAACGCCGATACAGCGTTGCAGATTCATTGTTTTATTAATAAAAACACAATTTGAGCTATAAATCATATTTTTTGAGTGTGTTTTTATCATGAGAAGCTAGACCCCAACATTGGGTCGACGGAGGAAGCCGAACTTCATACATGGGTGAATTTGTTTTATTTTCTATTTGAGTTTTGCACTTAATTAAAATAGAATTATGATTTGAAAAAATTAGTTTTTATTTTATTAGATGGGTCATGCTTGCTTAGATGTTTGATGTCCCATTCTTACGATTTATAACTAATGTTTGGAGAATCTACCTTGGCAAGAATAAGAGTCGATGTTGTTTTATTTGCCAGGCGATAATTGTTTGAGAATGAATAATTGAACCTATTGATATGAGTTTGGCCGAATCCTAGACCCAGTAACTCTCTATTTTATTCCTTTAAAATTAATCTTAACAAGTCTTAGAGTTCGAATCCTATTTACTAAAATTACAACGACAATCAAAAATCTGAATCAGTAGTGTGAACTACAATATTTCTCCCCTTTTGTCAATAAAATTGGCAAAGGTACAAGAATGGGATCATAATGAAATTTCCACAAGAGGCATTTCATGACCAAAAGAAAATACATACCAACTTAATTTAGATGCAATCTAATATCCGAAGCTAACAACACTCATCAAGGAGTTTCAAGATACAAGATAACCCCTATAAAATTCCACATCCGCACTCCCCGCAAAAAAATACCATTAAGCACAAGTTCAAAAGAACTCTCCCCCATTTGATGTCATTCCCGAGAGAACAAAAAGAGCGACCTTAATTTCGAAAGAAAAGAAGGATTTTTTATTGGACACCAAAAACCATAGGAATGATTTTCTATATCCAAAGCTCAACCTAATTAACCACAAGTAAACCCATGATTAATTCAATTGGAAAATGAAACTAAATCAAACCACAAAAGTGATCAATTTAATTGAAAGTGCTCAACATAAGTAAACTCACGGAGCTACGACTAAGTCAATCATATGGAGATGACTAACTTAACCGTTCAATATTCAACATAAAGAAAACCTTACGGAATATATGACTACATTAACCAAAGAACATGATAGTGTATCCTTTCGTATACTCAATACAAGAACTTGTGGAATATATGAAAACTCAACTAGATTAATTATAAGAGAACCTATGATTAATCTAATTGGAATATAAACAACCAAACTAATCACCGAAGTAATCAATTTAATTATTTTGGGCTCAACATAAGAGAACTTATGGAATCCCGACTAAGTTCATCATAAAATATGACAACCTTAACCGTACATGTACTCAACATAAGAAAGAAGACTTATGGAGTACTAACTAAATTACCAAACTAGTTGATTAATTTAGTTCTTAATGCTCGACATATAGTATCTTATGGAACAACCAACAAAGCCAAGGTAAATCGACTTAGTTGTAAGGTGCTCAACATAAGACACACAATGGAGCCTTCACGGTAAAACATAATAAAATGGATCAATGAAGATCAATACCGCGGATAACATACAAGGATCTATTCTATTTTCCATCATAAAGACATAATAGATTTTATCCTTGTTGAACAAAAGATTTTATCCTATTTTCCATCAAATACATGACTGCATAGGCATAACTTTTGTATATGTCAAAAGTCCATTCGTCCTTTCATCAATACGAATACGATTCATGAACGACTTTACTTTTGACTGCAATATGGGACCTTCAAGTTCATGGACGCAAACAATACATATTCCATAAAATATTGCAATACTTCAAAACCAAACAGATTAATACTGCAATAATATCATCCTCCAAATATTTTTAGAATTTAAAACAATAAACCTAAAAAATAACACGAGAAAACGTAGGACATAGCTATGTGAAATCACAATAATGGCTATTCCAAACTCTAGTAATCCTTCTTAAAAATAAGAATAAATTCTCATAAGAAGTTTTTTAGGCATCAAGACAAACTCGTAATGCACATGTAAGATGATTTGTCCTTAGAGGGTAGAATCAATCTTTTTCGCCCGGATTTATACTAAGAATATATACCAAAGGCGTATAAAAATATTTTATTAACAAAGAAGATCATACAAAGTCACTAACGACCATGCACCATAGTTCACATAAAATGATTGTGAGCATTCAAGAATTCCATAATAAAGCGTAATACTTCCCATTCTTGAACTTCCTTCTTTGTGATTCACCAACAACATTCTTGTAAAAGATACAATGAGCTTAGAATAATAGTACTCCAAGAATCCAAGTGCCCAAGTTCAAGAGAGGTGGAACAAGTGCAACGGAACAGAGCAAAATACTCAAAAACAAGAGTCAGGACAAATTCCAATCTTAACTCATCCAAATTCAGGTTTTCTCATCTCCATTTTGAAGATAATTAAAAAATAAATATAATGCAAAAAAGAATGAGGTCATTCCGAGTTCGGACGAAGAAATTACGGACAAAACAAGCTTACCGAATATCGACGTGTACATGAAAATATGCATACGGGTTTGCACATGAATTTTTCAAGTACGCGAACTTGAGCCAAAGTTTGCGAACTTAAACCCCTGGATTTTGATTTTAAAAGATGTTATGCATACTTGGTATGTCTACCATGAAGTCCAAACATCCCGAACTATTATTTTCAAACCTACACATAAAAGAACCTTAAACACAGATCAAGTTAGGTAGAAATGAACGATAATCAAGGTACATGGATCATTATAAGTACTCAAACAAGTAATAAAAACATAAAACTTGCTCAAGTTTATAGACATACCTTTTTAGAAGAATCCATTTGAATTATACATCCTTTCGGAACATAATCTGTGCGCCCTAGTTGTTGTACTTCCCTCACCGTATACATAGAAGGGCATTTGTAGGTGAGGATGCATTTTCAACACAAACAAGTTGTGTTGAGGTGAACAATGTCTTGCTTACCATGGCACCAAGAAAGAGTTTCTTTCCAACAACTCTTAAATCTTGTAGTGTTGAGAAACAACCAAGGAACTGTTTTTATAAGTCTATCAAAGAACTTCAAGAGAACCCAAAAAGATTTATGTTTATGATTTCTTGTTTTCCAACTTATAAAAAACAGTTTCTGCAGATAGTTTTTAGTACTGCGAAGGGAAACTCTTTTGATAAAAAGAGACGTCCTAGATTCTTCAGAAAAGAAGACAATACTACTATCTTGATAAGAAGTATCAGAAATTGAGCAACGAATCAATTCATGCTTTGAGGTGATACACTCAGATGACTGAGATTTAAACTCCTCTTGTAATTCGTGTAGTTTATCACAACTAATTGGATTACGCAAAGGAGGAGCATTGCTCTCACTGATTAGTAAATCAATATCAACCTCAACATGAATATTATTCATCATAAATTGATTTAGCCTGTCAAGAGTTTATTGCTCTTTCTGGAGGTATAACTCAACATCAAGAGATAAGCTCTCAAGCTTCTTTTCAAGCCCTGAAAACACCTCAAGGGATTTTAAACCTGGTGGAGGTTTAGATAGAATTTCTTCTACAGATTTTATTAAATCAGTCATGGAAGAGAATTCTGAAATCCATGGATCTGGTGGTGCATTTATTGAGATATCATTACTGTCCATAGAGTCATATCGCTACAAACACAGACTTGTAAGGTCTTGAACGTGTTTGCCTGCTCTGATACCAATTGAAAAAGCGAGGGTCTAACAACACCACCCAATATTTCTCTTAGCAATCTGTATGGATTAACTCCGAAATACTTTGATATAGAATCAACTAGATAGTCAGACCTAATATAGAGAAAAGTATCTCAAGGAGTTAATATCTCTCTCTTGATTTGGTTTTTACTCAAGCTAAAAACAATAACGAGTCTTTATCAAATACAAGGAATACTTGGACGGTACCAAAGACCAATGTCCAAGGATCAATCAATATCAATCAACTACCAAAGGTTGGATTTCCAATTAATGATCACGAACACACAACCTGTATTATTTCAATTATATAAAATATAACGCGGAAAAGAAATAACACAGACACCAGAAATTTTTTTAACGAGGAAACCGCAAATGCAGAAAAACCCCGGGACCTAGTCCAGATTGAATAAACACTGTATTAAGCCGCTACAGACACTAGCCTACTGCAAACTAACTTCGTACTGGACTGTAGTTGAACCCTAATAAGTCTTCCACCGATCCAAGGTACAGTTGTATTCCTACGCCTCTGATCCCAGCAGGATACTGCGCACTTGATTCCCTTAGCTAATCTCACCCACAACCAAGAGTTGCTGCAACCCAAAATCACATACTTGATAATAAACAAATATGTCTCACACAGAAAAGTTTATCAAATGATAAATTTGTCTCCTACAGATAAACCCTAGGTTTTGTTCCGTATTTTGATATAAAATCAAGGTGAACATGAACCAACTGTTAATCCAGTCTTATATTCCCGAAGAACAACCTAAATTAATCAATCACCTCTCTACAATCCTTCCTGACTACACAAGCGTATTGTCGAGGAATCACAAACAGTGAGACGAAGATGTTTGTGACTTTTTTATCTTGCCTATCGGAGAACTCTCACGATCTCAAGCCATTCATTCGATTGTACTCGTACGATAGAAGATGCAAGATCAGATCACACAACTACGATAAAGTACTATCGGTCTGGCTTGACAATCCAAATGAAGTCTTTAAGTCGTTAACCTGGTTTTAGAGAAGAAAACCAAAGGTTAAAGGAGAATCGACTCTAGCGAGTGCACTAATATCACACGGACGTGTGGGGATTAGTTTTTCACAATGCTAGATGTCTCCTTTATATAGTCTTCAAATCAGGATTTTGCCTTAGTTACAAAGCAATCCATATTCACTGTTAGATGAAAACCTGATTTAGATTCAAGCTAATATTTCTTAACCGTTAGATCGAAAACTTAGCTTGTCACACACACTTGGGTAGACGTTTACTGGGTTTGTGAAAACCATGCCTAAACGTGTATGTGTATGTTGGTTCAACATAGTAACCCAAAAGGTTAACCTTATGCGCATTTCATATTAACCTTGTTCTTCTTCACCATAACTAGTTCAATTGACTCAAATGAACTAGTTAAAGAGTTGTTCAATTGTTATGAGATCTAATGTAACTACACAAGACACAATTGAAACAAAGATGATTCGATTCGATTGAATCGGCTCATGAACTTTATAGCCACGGTTTGCATAAAGCATTCATTAGTAATTTAAGTTTCATGTTCAGAGCACATCTTTAGATCATAACCTCTTAAGCTCACAAACAAGTTCCCGGTACAAGAACTTCCGTCAGTTCGCGGACTTGGCAAAGCCAATTCCTCCGATTTTTCTCAATCAACAAAGTTCGAAAATTTCGGATTAAGGAATAAATGGTTATGTAATCTAAACTCTCATTCCAATCATTAAGACATTCTCAGAGGACGTTATATAGCCGTTATTCACAGACCGTTTCGCGTCAGAGCAATTCTCAAAGTAAATGAAACTTATCATGACTTTCGTCACTAGGTGAAGATAAACTTGATCAAAGCGAAACGCTTTACCAGCACATGATTTTGAGATATCTCGGCTCGAAATATCAAATGTGTATGATCCAGTCTATATAGCATACGACTTTTGTCTCATAAGAAGTAGGAGATAGAAGAGATAGACTTTTGAGTGATAGATAAGTTCAAGTCTCCACATACCTTTTTGTTGATGAAGTTCCACGGTTCCTTGAGTAGATCTTCGTCGTTGTATGATGAATCGCCATGAAGTCCTTGAGCTCAACTACACTTTTCTATCCTAGTCCAAGACTTAACTATATAGGCTAGAAATCAAGACTCATAGTTTTGATCACTAACATTGACAAACATACTTGAGATAGCAACGCATGCGAGGTCGACCGAGCTATGCTCTAACATATTCGATACTTTCAAGATCAGGAAAAACAAATAAACCTCCATTTACCCCCAGAGTAATGGCCAGGATGAGGCTACAAATAAGACCCTTGGTCTTATTCTCAAGAAAAAATTGGACGAACACAAAGGACGATGGTGCGAATAATTACACAATGTGCTTTGGGCATAACGAACAACACGAAGATCCGCCACAGGTGAATCACCGTTCCTCCTCACTTATGGATCCGAAGCAGTCATCTCGACAGAAATTATCATGCCAACCATAAAAACCGAAGCCTGGGAGAAGAATATCACAGCAGATTTGATGCCGGAAAGGCTCAATGATCTAGAAGAAAGGAGGGAGACAACATTACAAAGGATGGAAAACTACCAACGAAGGCTATCCAGAGAATACAACAAGAATGTTAAGCTTAGAAACTTTGTAGAATGACAGTATGTGCTGAGAACCATACCACAATACCGGCGAGAGAAAAAGTGGGGCAAGTTAGCACCAACATGGGGAGGATCGTTTATAATACATGACATCGCCGGGAATGGATCTTACTACCTGCGTAATCTGAAAGGAGAAGTCCTCAGACACCCATGAAACGCTAAATACCTCAAGCCATACTATCCATAAAGAAGTGCAGTTCTGCACCTGCGTGAAGAGTACCGGAATAATAAGACAGCGTACCCGCTCGACGTGTTTCTATCTCTGGACGAGTAATAGCAGACCTCACCTTAGCAATTGAACAAAAGTTTTTGCAAAATAACTCTATTGGGGAAAGTAACAATGTACAATCTCTCGGGACTCCCCTATCAGCGTCTATGAGTGTACGACCATGGGGACGGCTTCCAGCAGAAAGAGATACCCAAACGATCACCAAGGCAACGGTTCAGCGGAATGGATGCCTGTAAATATTTTTAATAACGCATCACATATCCGGGAACGCAGCATCAACCCCCACCGTTTGGTGATCCTCTGGCCAAGGGTTAGCCAGTGGGGTGACAGGTCCAAAATCAATAACGAAGGTGCATACCTTCGTTACTTCCGTCAAACATTTTTTATTATCTAAATTTCAATATTAACTTACTTGCTGCCTAAAAATCAAATAAACTAATGATGCAGGTAAAGTAGAGTTGTACATATCCAAATAAACGATGATCCATTCCATAAAAGTTGATTACAATTTCGAGAAATTAAGCAAAGGATAAACAAAAGTAAAAAAAGATACATAAAAAATGTCCCAAAGCCAAGTAATCAACAAAGATAAACTTTCTACAATAAACACAGAAGTCTACTTCCCCTCAGAAGGCTCGACGCGATCAGCAGGATTCTTCGGTTGAGATGAAGGAACGCTTCCCCCCGAAGAAGAGCCTGAAGAGTAAGTCAAGGGCTCAGGCATAGGACGACGAGGTTACTTCTTAACAATATCATGCTCCTTTAGAAGGTTCTGTTCAATCTTGGTTAAAGTCTTGTTGATCTCCTCAGCCAGATGACAACGAGCCTTATGAGTAATAACGGTAGCCTTGAGCTCGGATTGCGACAACAAAGATGTCAAGCGGGCCACCTCCTTGGCTGCTTCCTTCGCCGATGCATCACTAGATCCAGCCAGCCCTTCGAAATACTTGGTTTGACCCACCTGGTACACTAGGGAAGATTGAACCTTTTCAAGCTTCTCATTTGCGAGGTTAAGCTGTCCCTCGAGCTCTGAAAAAGAAAACACAAAGGAGTTAGAGGACCAGAATCACAGAACCACTCTCAACCAAATAAATGTATACCTTCTACTCTAGCCGAAGCTATCTCATATTCATTAACTACAGCATCCCGGGCTTTGTCAAGAAAGTCATACTCCTCTGAAATTTTTTTATAATCTAACCGAAGAGTAGTAAGATCAAACTGACACTCATCCAACTCTACCTGTTTCATGGAGTCTAAATGACGGAGATGATCGACTTCGTTATTCATTTTTTCTATGCCCTTAGTAAGCCTGTACATATTAACTTCAAGATCCTTCTCAGAATCTTCTAAACGAGCGATGTCGGCCCGAGAAGCGGTCAAAGCATTACTAAGGGTATGAGCCTCAGCTCTGACATCATCTCTCTCCCGAACAAGTCGTTGTATATAGCCCTAGACTTCAGGATCATGGGAGGATCGAGCTTGATGCAACTCTTCTTCCAAGTTTGCTACCCTAACTTCCAAACAAGAAACATTCTCACGGGCCTCAAGAAGATTTTCACGAGTCCACAATAAAGCACTGTTAAACAAGCGACGATCGGAATTAAATTTATTTTGCATACCGACCATCTGCTCCCGCCTTTCTCGATGCCGTGCTGCCAGTTCGTTATGCTCATCGGCCCGGGTGTTCCATTTCTCAACTTCATCTTTAATCTTCGTTACTAATTCCTGAATTCGAAAATCTTGACGAGTCCTCTCATTTCGAAGCCATATTAACTCTCTGACATCACCCGCTGAAGATAAGGACGGGACTTTCAGACAGAACACTAAGAAGACGAAAGGGAGAAACCGCTAAGGAAGAAAACGAACCTTTGAAAGACGAAGCCTCGCTACGAAGCTTCTCCTCGTCAGCACCAAGTCGCTCTTTCCTTTTCAGCCGATTCTTCAAATCCAAAATCTCCTTGTCCTTAGCAGCGATGAGCACCTCAGCAGCGGTCAACTCACCTTCTCTGTGACGAAACTTTTACTCCAACTTAAGGGCCTTTGCCTTGAAGAACTGGTACAAGGTATGATTACAGTGTTCGCTTCTCATCATCTGCGTTAATAACAGAAGCAATAATTGTAAGTAAAAAAAAAAAAATCCACAACACTAGATCACTCGGCTCAGAGAGAATTTTCGACGCTTGACCTCAAGAATCCGCTGCTGAGGGAAACTGTATTGGTACCCATCATCAATTTCCATCATATCAGCAACAGAAGACGGGGGATCGACTAAAAGACTAGTGGAAGTAGCTCCAAAATCCTTCTCTCAGATCTCCGCAACCTCATCATAGGACGTTAATTGCATCTTCTGACGAGTGAAAGCATCAGAACTCTTCTCACCAGGGATCATTGGAGCAGGGTTAGGTACGAACATCAAATTCTTCTTCATCATGCAGTCAAGTGTAGCATCATCACCCTCTCAAAACCCTCCGAAGATGCCTCAGCGGAAGCCTCACCAACAACAACATTCTTTCTAGCATCAGAATTTCTCTTATCCTGGGTCTCCTTGTTAGCAAGGGCATCGACATCTTCACCAATAGAACCCTTTTCCATCTCAGTTGATTTTCCTCCACCAGTATCGCGAAGCACGTCCCACTCATCGTTTGGATGAATCAAGGAGAAGTCTGAAGCCATCCCCATAGCAGCACCAAGGTCATACTGCCCACCAGAGGAATAGATCTTGTCAAAAGAGAATTCTTGACCCAGCCCAGTAGGGATAGTTGTTTGAAGATCAACATCTTCGTTCCTCTGATTCGGAGGGGGAGGGAATGTTTGTCCGTCAGCGGGAATATCTCCTTGACCGCCAGGGGAAATTTCTTCTTCCGTAGCTCCACCGCCAATATCTCCTTGACCGCCAGGGGCAATCTCTTTCTCGCCATCTTCGTGATTGTGAGGAGAAGTCTATGTACGCTCCTTATCATCGGTAGCTTCTTCTTCCTCCTCGACAAGTTCATCGTTCACTGGGATAATAACCTCATCGGGAACTTCAGTCTCCTCAACAGCAACGGTGGATGATTGAACCAGACCTATCTTTTTCTTCTTCGTTATCTAAAGACATAGTATGGTGTTATTACGAAGACAATTATCCTAACCAATGAATTAAAAAAGAGGGCAATTTTTTCCTTACTCTGATCAAATCAAACTAAGAAGAAAATGGGCAGATATACACATTACAATCTCACAAAAAGTCATACCTTGACATTAGAAACATCCTTCGGAGGGATGGTAGTGTCAGAACTTTTCTCTTCGTTTACATCAGCAACATAGAAGGCGTACTCAAAGTTCATACCATCAAAATTTAACTGCCAAGGGCAAAAGTTACCATAACGAGCTGGAGCACTGGCACGAGTCTGACTACCAGCCTCGAAGGCCCCCACGGTTGTCAGCAGATGAAAGTCATCGTACTTATAATTCTTAATCAACTCATAATTGAGATCATCATCGGGAGCATAAAACTTAACGTCGAAAGCTTCGAGCTCGTGCCTTACCTTTAATGCCTCGAGATCTATGTGTTTAAAATTAACCTTCTTCTTACCAACTGTGACGCTTCGTATAATTGAGGCAGTATCAGGTTCATCGGCTTTACCCGACGACGGCCTCTTCGGGGGACTCATATCCGAAGCTTTCCTCTTAGTTGGCGGATTTTTCGATGGGTCAGCCTTCGGCGCATCAGCTTTGACAGATTTCCCCTTCACCGGAGCAGTAGATGGTGGGACCGTAGACTTCTGAGAAGACTTCATAGTAGGGGCAACATAACGAAGAGGCTGTACATCTAGCGGCCCAGCACGTTAAGGAGTAGGATATGGCGCATTCGTCGGTTCAGCACGTTGAGAAGCTTGAGGACGGTTAACAACATAACGGGAACCCTGAGAACCCCTCGGTGGATCCCCTCTCTGGGTAGATGAAACTCGGGGACCATATGCTGACGAAGTCTTCTGAGCTCGAGGATATGGCTAGGAAGACCTAGGTGGACTACCCTTCGGCGGAGATACATCAGGACTCTTGGATGGAGGAGATCTGTAAGGGCTCGATTGTGGAGTCTGATATGGAATCCGATGACGATCAGCCATATCTACGAACAAGACGAAGATTAAATAAAGAATGTAATGAAGTTCATAAAATGAAATTTTGTAGACTTGGGTAGTTCACCAGAAGTATCATCAGAAACTCAGAGATAAGTAACCCAATAAAATCTAAAAACCCTGAAATCCACAAAATAGAGGAACCCTAATCCAGTGGTGACCATCAAAAACAAGCTTCAACAATCAACGTGGAATCCTTAGGTTTCATGATAAAGAACAGGGGCAAGTATATATACTTTCGTATATTTGTTCTTCATCATGAAACCCAGGTACGGTAGCAGAAAAAGAAAATTGATCGAAAGCAAACAAGAGTTGGAAGAACTCCATACCTGAATCAGAAGTATCAATAAGAGGATGAAGATGATCTGCAAACACTTGACGAGCAGCGACAATGGCGAACCTCCAAGGATCTTACTAAAACTAAGAAGCACCAGCAGGAGTAAAGAACTAAATAACAAAAGAATAAAATGAAGAGGTTCATAGAATATAAACTGACAAGAGAATAAAGGAAGAATAAAACTTATTTCAATAACATCCTCTCTTCTATTTATAGCAGAGATGATAAAACCGTCCCATGATTCAGGAAGGAGTTATTGCAAGGAGTGGGAAACGTGCCCTAAAATCTAGTGGAAGTTATTGTGGAAAGATGAAGAAGCTATGAAGACAGTTTTCTTCTGACTTTGAGTTACATCCAAATCAGAAGAAAAGGGGCAAATTGTATACACATAATTCATCATTCTCCACGTGTCAGAGGAATTACACGTGGAGGACGCATAACCTGAGACATCAAGATACGATGCCACGTCTCTACACCCAAAGGGCGTCTGTCATCTGCTCATGTTCATCATCAAGCGGATCTGATGGCTAAGAACCCAGGGGGCACTAAAGTATCGAGCCACTGAGAAGTACTGAAGAGCACCCTAAGATCTACTTTACTCTATCTCGAGGAGGACCCAAGATCAACAGTGAAGATTGCAGTTACTGACACGGATGTGATGGGAGCCGCAGACACCTGTTTGGCGCGTGCAGGCAGACCAACCACCCGCATTAAACACTCTAAACATAGAGTACGTGTCAACTAACCTATGGAGGAGAAAGAGGTGACCCATCGTTACCATACGTGACCGCTGGAGGCATCGGTTGAGAACGAAGATACCAGCGGGATCAGCACAAAGAACAAGAAAATAAGATTGCTACTGTCCCTGATAGTGGACCCCATGTTTTATCCCTATAAATACCCCTCTCCACTGAGAGAGAAGGGGTCGAACAGTTTTTAGTGAGCTAGAGAAGATGTTAGGAGAGAGAAATAGGTAGAGTAAGTATGAGCTCTATTTCCCCCTTAGCTTCGTTATTCACACAGAATCATTTGACTATCTTTTGTAACTACTGAATACATAGTGAAACACAACCCCCGTGAATATAGGCCTTAGTGCTGAACCACGTAAATCATCGTCTCATTTACATTCAACACTTTATTTTCTGTCTTTATTATTATGCTTTGATTTACTGTACTTCTCAAACGTATGAATAAATAAATTACTCCCCACCAGTGAAAAATGGGCTAAGACATAATGAAACAACACAAACTAAGTATTACGGTGTAACATCAAACGAGAAGCGTTGTTGACTAAATTAAAAACGTGTTAGCGTGAGAACTTTTGTTGACTAAGACTGCGATACTTAGTTGAGCCTCGCTGACTAAAGTCAAGACGCCGTTGTGTAGGACTTTCGTTGACTTGTACAACGACGTGTGGATAGAATAGTTTTTATAATATATACATATTTAATTGTATGGTTTGGATCCACTCTTCTAAAATATGGATGGCCAGAGATGAAACATCTCACACGAGCATATCTATACCAAATTAGCAGAGAGAGAAACCAAATAACTTTTTCTCTCCCTCTCTCGCTTATCTTTTCTCTCTTTCTCCCTCACCAGCTTATCAAATCCACTTCTTCCTCTGTAAATCTTAATTTCAACACATGGTAGACCGATATCCATTTTGATTTTGGTATTAGGGTTCCTTATTTTCGTCGGCTGTTTTTCTGTTCTTCTCAATCCCTTTGTATAATTAAACAAATCTAGGGTTTTAGTTTTGAAGAAGAATGTTTGGAATTCCTTTCGTAGTTTGTAAGAATCAGTAACAAACCCCCAAATTCTTACTCTCTTTTATGAATTTTTTTGCTCATTTTTTATCAGATCTGAGGTTTCTTTCATTCGCTGCAATTTATTTGTATTGAATCGCATAATTATGTGTAAGTTATTTTTATTTTGGGTGATTCAGGTCTTAGAATCGACTGTGAATGAAGTTGATGAGTCTGGGGTTTTGATTAGCGTTCTAGTTCTTCTCAAATTTATAAATTTTCTCAAGTAGCTATGGTTGAACTTCATTCAGGGTTCTCGTGAGGAAGGTGTGGTGGTGGTGATGAAACAAAAGAGTAATTTGGTTCAAATGAAACATCTGAGGTGAGGTTAGTTAATTTTATTTTGCCTCTGTTTTATCTTTCTGGGTTCTAGTTTTCACTCGAGTTTTTGATTTTATTCTGTTGATTGTAGGCTGGTTGTTGGTCTAATTTTTTATTAGTCTTCTCTCTGCAGTTTGGTCTCGTTCGTTAATGGAATCGAGATGTTGAAACAAGAGGCAATCTTAAACAAGAGACCAACTGAATTGCACATTAAGTGTTAGGGGAAAAGCCTGAAAGAAAAGGGGTAAAAGTTCTTATTATATTCTCTCTATCAGTAATGGTATGGATGATTTGTCGGTAGGTAGAACTCGTATATTAGGTTTCACTACAATATCATAGTTATTTTAATTAAATATCTAGGATAAGTTGTAGACATCAGTAGTGTTTTCTGTTTGACTTTTGATTGGTTTCAGGGTTTTGTAATTCGGTTGATTGATTTGGATCCAATTATCTTGTATTAGATCTTTGTGACCGCTTCCTATTTATATTTCATCGGATGTCTGTCTTGGGGTATGAACTTAAAGTATGCCTTCAGCTGTGATAAATGATTGTGCTTTGAAACCGTGTTTCGATACTGATTCAGTTTTATATAACTGATTCAGTTTATAAATCACACGAGTAAGAACCTTAAGTTTCCTATGTGTGTAAGTTTGTTTTAGTGTTATGGTAATGGGCATATATCATACCGATTGTCCTCAGTGTGAAACGAAGGAGAAAGAAGATTTTTTGTTTGAAGAAGATTGCTGGATTAGATTGGTCCTGACTCGTACAATCTGTTACTGGTCTTAAGGAGAGATTAAGGGGACCTCGGAAACTCTATTGTCCTTGTTGTGAGTTAGCTGTGTTAGTAAACTGTTACTTTTCCGAACAATGTGTTTCAATTGTTAGTGTAGGATCATAATCTCGCAACGATAATGTCTCAGCGAAATTATCAACAACACAACAACGTCGCATAACAATTTCAGAAATGATACGATAAACGACGTTAACTAAAATCACGAGAAAAATGTGATAGTCCTGCGAAAATTAGAGAGCTTGCGAGATTAACATTTGTAAGGTTGCGAGAATGCCGCAGACCATACCCGAAAATAAAGGACAGATTAGCTGTCATCCACTATGTATTTCCCTATAAATAGTAAAGAGATTTTTTTGAATAAGAAACAAGTAAATAGGAGAGAGAAAGTCTGATTCCTTTATCTTTTCTTGTAAGAACATTCAAAGATTGATCAATAAAATTAATAGTGTAAATCTAAAAATGAGTTGAGTAATAATGAAATCATACGAGGGGTGTAGTGTAAGATTTCATGCAACTACATAATGGCGCTAGAAACAGGGACGTATTGAAGATTATTCTAGAAAAAATTGAAGATTAATATTGAGATTTGTGAAGATTTAGAGTGATTGATTAAGAATTTTACATAATTTCTTGAAATTTGTTAACATTGAAGAAATGGCTAGAAGAAGAAATACATCTGAACAACCGACTACAATTTGAAGAAGCAAGAGAATTGCTGGAAGAGAAAGAAGTGAAATGGGAGAATCTACTAGAATGAGAAGTAATAGAGAAAATCAAATTCAACCACCAATTCAACAAACACTAGTACAAGGGAGGAATACAGATTATGATAGGGTGAGTATACACACTTGGTAATCAAATTCAGTAGAAGAAGTAGAGGAAGAGCCACAAACCAGAAGCATAGACAGGTAGAGAGAAATCAAGAAGTAGATGAAGGAATAATTCATGAAAATGAGGAAATTGGAGCGTTAGAAACTTTGAGACGAAGAATGCATGAAGAAAGGAGAGCTGAGGCAGAAGAACGTGCAAATCTAACAAGGCAAAATCACGAATTGAGGATGGAAAATATGAGACTACAGAGTAGAAGATCGATAAGTATTACAAAATCATATTCAAGATCAACTAGAAGAGAGATGAGACGAAACTCACCCACAATTAATGCTATTCAAGAAGAAATATCAAATCCTAATGAAGAATATCGCGAAAATAGAGAAAGAGCTGATGATCGTTATGTTCCACAAAACGAAACTTTTGATGATAGGAAAAATGGTAGAAATCAAGAGAATGGACAACATCAGGAACGAAATGATCAAGATGGCGAAGGAAATCGAGAGGAAGGAAGGAGAATTTTACATGAGAGAGAAACTCAAAGAAATCAACAAACAATTGAAGAAGAAATTGAAAGACATTACGCTGAACAAGCACATTTAATTTGCGAACGTGAAAGATTGAGAGCGAAAATGGAAGAACAAGAGCTTCAAGAGACATTTCGCTAGAACACTTACGACAATCGAGAAAGAAGGCGTACACAAAACCAGAATAACGGTAATATCAATGAAGAATACGATAGAATACAGAGGATGGCTGAAAGACAGCGAACGAAATCAATAAGAAATGAACAAAATCATGAAGGGGAAAGTGAGAGACATAATCATATGCGAATTCAAGATAGAGATGAAGAAGAAACTCGCAGAAGAAGACGAGATGAGGATAATGAAGAAAAAATGCAAAATTTCGCGAGAGAAGAAAGATATGAACGCAGAAGAAGAGAGGCGAAATTAAAAAGACCAATGGATCAAAATTCAGGTGTAAATAAACAAATCTTGAAAGAGTTAGAAGAAATGAGAGGAATGCTAAATAATAGAGGAGAAGTAGGCAGAAGACAATTGGATGAAGCTATAGAAGAAGCTGCGAAAACTCCATTTACAAGGGAAGTACAATTAGTAGGAATACCACCGAAATGCAATTAGCCCGCATTAACCAGCATTTTTGATGGAACAACTTGTGCAATTCAACGCATTAAATCCTACGTGAGGTGCATGTTGCAATGGAAAAATCATGATGTTGTATTATGCAAGTATTTCGCATCCAGCTTAACAGGGGAGGCGTTAAAATGGTTCGAAGGTCTACCAAAGAATACAATAACATCCTTCAATCATTTGCAGACTACATTCCTAGGGGCATATATAAGTAATAATTCTTCGCGACCTGGTATAGAAGACGTGTTTGGATTAAAACAGAGGATTGGCGAAAGTCTGAAACACCTGACTAAAAGATGGAGAACTATGTGTAGAAAAATGGCTGGTCGTGTAGATGAGAGATATCTTATATTGTCATTTATCAATGCTATGTTTGCAACAAACCTATTGTATGTCCAAATTTTCAGAGTCAAGAATACGATCACAATGACTGAATTGCGAGAACTTCAATAAGAATACATTGCTAGAGGAAAGGAAAAATGAGATGGAGTCGTACCCAGTTGCGAACACCAGCTCACAAACAACGAATGCAAGCTTATTGCCTAAGCTAATAAACACAGTAGCGAATACTTCGCAAGTACAACAAGAGAAGGTGACGGGTAACAATCAACAGAAACTGGTGTCTATGGGAAGCAAAGATCAAGAGGAGTATGAAAGAGAAAGAAATTTCTACAATCGTGCTGGAAATAAAAAAATTCAAAGACTCGATCAACCACAAGAAACTTATGGAGGTCAAAGAAAAAACTATAATAGAGGACAAGGAGGTCACAAGGTAATATGGGAAGAAATCAAGATGCCACCTTTAAATGCAAGTGTGGAGAAAATATGGGAAGCTATAATTTTGATGAAGAATATACCAACACCATGGAACATGGGAACAGAACCACCTCCAAACCACAGAAGCCATGAGTTTTGTTCTTATCATCATTTTCATGGACATACAACAAATGATTGCAGAAATGTAAAAATAATTATTTTGAGAATGGTAGATCAAGGAAAACTAAACCACTTTTTGGTAGGGCATCCACAATCTCAACCATTGCCACCACCACCAGAGCATCACAAAGTAAACACGATGAAAAAGAAGGAAACATTCTTCATAGAAGTTGGTGCAAAAGCATAGAATCTATTCTGTCACTCTATCGTACATTCATATAAGACAATCGAAGATTTTCATGACGATGTTTTGAGTAGAGTATTCACAAGAGATAACGATGGAAGAGAAATTATGAATATTGCGAAAATCTCGCCACTAGAAGAATGGAAGAAACAGATCATTTCTTTTACCGCAGAAGAAATTCCCGAAGGAGAAGAGGTACATGATAATCCATTGGTAGTAAAATTAGAAATTAATCCAAAACCGAAAGAAGATGAGGATGATAAAGCTGAAGATTCATGGGCAATTAATAGAATTTTAATCGATGCGGGAAGCTCTGTGAACAACTTATTTTATCATACTTATAAAACTATGGGAGGAAGAGATAATGATCCTATACCATCAACATATAAGATATATGGTTTCAATGGTACATCTAGCAAGCCTAAAGGGGAGGTTACTATGTGAATTCCATTGAAGGGAATATCTTCCGAAATCTTATTCTGTGTCGTTGATGTAGAATCACCCTACAATGCGTTAATTGGTCGACCTTGGATACATGGGATTCTAGGTGTAGCTTCAACTTTCCACCAGTGCATTAAATTCCCTCACTCCAGCGGTGTAGGAATCATAAAGGGAGATTGGGTTGAAGGAAATAGTTGTTACGAAACTGAGATAGAATCTTGCGAAGGAAGAGCAAACAAGAAGGAAAACTGGCGACACAAAATCAAAGATACATAGAGAAGTGAGAGGTTGATGGTGGATGCAATCGAAAGAAAAGAAGAAGAGATGTTGCAAAACTAATGCTAGCTCAGAATAAAAATGATGAACATACCACTACCAAGGAAGCAGTAGCAGAAAATAATAAAGAAGCAGAGGATGACAAAGGTAATAAAAAAAAGAAATGTATGAATGATTAAGTTGTTGCGACATTCTCGCAATAAGTAAGATTCTCAAAACATTTTATTGAATGACAAAATTGAGATTGCGAAATCCAAATACAATATGATGATGTGCGAGACTCTCGCAGAGATAATGAATTTTACAGAAGACAATCAGAGAAAAATGACAAAAGAGAAAGGGGCGACCTTTATGGCGTACACCCTAGTTCGCGAATGCAATTTCACAAGAGGCAAATGTAAGACCTAAAGTACGTCATATAAGGGGGTACCTGTTGCATGGCTCAGGGAAAGGCTACACCACCACCAGAACCTGAGTCATGGAGATTTTGGGGTCAATAAAGCCCATCCGGGAGAGGCACCTTGGATTCTCAGCTTAAGCATATGACTTAGGTTGGGCGACTAAGGTAATAAGGACTCTCCCAAGGAGTGCAGATATGATCAAGGCGCCGAGGTACACGGTTGAGTCAAGAGTGCCAGGGACGTTTGAAGCGTACTTTGCCATTCTTGACAAGTTTTGACTTATACTGCACTCGGCCTGAAGAAAACCCCACTTACGGTGAGTCTCGTAACCATAAGCCCTATAGGTAAAAGGGATAAGAGGCTGCGAAAACAACTGGTTGTTGTTAAGACTGGATGGGAGGAGCTAACCTTGTATGGTACATGTACGCCTCCTTGAAGGGGCAACCAGGGGGGAGATAAGGGCGGCACCCTCCATTAGGGAGCTGATAAGTGTTTAAAGACGCAAATGTCATGAGGCTTTTTATTCGCAAGGGTATTAAGGCTTGTCATATTTGTGCAACAATCCTGAAGAGGCAATAATATAAAAGAAAAAGATAATACGAGATCAATGAGTTTTCGCATGAAAATGCGAAGACGTCCTGCGATTTCGTCGCAAGACGGCAATGTCATGGGGCTTTATTTTCGCAAGAATATTTAGGTCTGTCGTATTGTCGCAACATTCCTGAAGAGGCCACAATACAAAAGAAAAAGTTAAGGCAAGATCGATGGGTTTTTGCATGAAAGTGCAAGGACGTCCTGCAATTTTGTCGCAATGACAAGAGGTGGCATAATAAGACCTTTAATTAGGAAGGCAAAATAAGACCACATAGGAATGATATTTTGAAAAGAATCAAAATTCACTTCGCATAAGATTGCGAAGTTATACATAATTAACTGCGAAATTGAGGCATAAAATAAGAAAAATTTATAAAATCTCTCATTTGGATACAAATAACAGAGGCAAGTATGGGAATGAATGAAATTAAAAAATGTTATTTGTTTCCATATGATTGATTTACACAAAGATTCAAAAATTAATGATTATATTGATTAACTGTGTTGCAAGGAAGAATTGTTTTAATGAATGCAAGTCAAAATGAAAGAAACTCAAATATACAGAAAGAAGGAATAAATGTACACGCATTACAGAGAATCAAAGAAAGAAACAAAGACTACTTCTTAGTTTATCCTTCATTATCTTCATCAGACTTGTTTCCTTCTTTGTCTGCGTCAGAATCTTCATCACCATCAGAACCTTCATCACCATCAGATTCTTCATCATCCGCTTCACTATCAGAAATAATCAGATTGGGAGTATTCTGTGGGATCTCTTGCAAGAGACAAGGATAATCAGAATGAGGGATATTATGATCGTCACAAACCATTTGGATAGTTTGATTGCGAAAATGCATAACATCATTCTTAAAATTCACAACAGTGATCTTGATTTGATTCTTTAATCTAGAATACTTGTCGTTGAGAGAAGAAAGATTCTTTGCGAGTTCCTCCTTTTCAGCTTCGAGTTCCTAAATCTTTTCACAATATCTACTTTCAGAATCTGCGAGCAAAAGAAAATCAATTATTAACTTGATGAAAATTCATAAGAAGCAAAAGATTAGTAAAGAAGAGCAGTTAGTAACCTTCTCTGTCAGAAATCATATCTCTAATCAAGGCTGTATGCTCAACTTGGAGACTAACATTTACACCTAAACCTTTTCTGGCATCATCTAAGATTTTCGCATCCCAAACAATTCATCCTCATTACTTATAAGAAGACGAGAACGAATTTGGTTTTCCCTTTCGCAGAGCTCGATGTTCTTGCGGCTAGCTTCATCTCGTTCAAGTTGAACTTCAAGAAGAGTCTCTTGGAATTTCTCCAAAGCCTTAGCATCTTGATCAGATATGCGATCCTTATCATCTATGAGACCCTAATTTTGGTTCTTAACTCATTGGTTTTCTCTTTAGAATCAAGAAAGAGACGCTTAAATCAGTTGGCTAAGCCTAAACTAGATCTATGGTCAATTTCTAAGAGGCGAAATTTATATCTAAGATCATTCAAAGAAAGAGATGAAATTCTATCATTTGAGAAACTATTTAAGAAATTATTAAGACGCTCAAGAAGGGTATCATTATCCAAGGCATTAGGAAATGAACGAAGAAGGGTAGCTTCATCAGAAAGACCATAAATGTCTGCAAAAAGGATCATTTAAATAAGATAAAACAACAGGATGAATGAATGAAGGGAAAAGAGAAAAGTAACATACCGTAAAGCTGATTATTAGCTTGCTGAAGACTAGAGATTTTTTTCTAATACGAAGAAGAATCAATTTCTAGTTGTCTATTTTTCTCGCGAAGACCTTTAACTTCAGCTTCCAATTCTTCATTCTTTGTGCGAAATTGAAGATTCTTCTTTTCAAGATTTTCGCGTCTCCTCTCTAGATCTGAGGCAACAACGAAAGAAGCTTTTCCAGCCTGCGAGAAAATATAAAAATTATTAATATAGAAAGAGATTTTGAGTTATGACAATGAAGAAGTAAAAGGATGAAAGTATACCAGACTATTAAGAGAATGCAAGAAGTCGGGAGTCACTGATCTAGAAACTCCACGAAGAGAACTATCACCATCCAATAAAGGGACATCGCAAATTGTAGCGAGAGCTTTGCAGGTATTAGCGAATTGGCTATCTCCCATTCCTTGCAGAGAATCATAAAAGAGGACAGAGAGCTTAGCCATAAAAGATTCAGGTGGAAAATCTTCACTTGCGGCAAGTTCATCATTATCCTCATCATCCTTGTCACTTTCGAAATTTTCATGAGAAGGAATATTTGAAGGAAAAGAAGAACAGACTTTCCTTTTCTTTGAAGGAGGACCAGTTGATTTTTCCCTGCGAAGAGCACCTTTTCCTTTATTACCAGTCTTCGCAACATCGGCAGGTTCTTCTATTTCAGCAATAATCTTCACACACAGATAGAAATAAGAAATGGAAGCAACAATATACTGTTTAAAATCATAAGAGAATATTTCTTACCTCATCTGTGTATGAGTGAAGAGCTAACAGAGTACTAGCTTTCCCAGTCCTATTATAACTATCTTTCAGTTTTTGGATCTGCAGAATGTCGCAAGAGTTAGCGACCAAAATAATAAAGACAAATAAAGAAATATAAAGTGAGCTAAACGGGAAGAAACATACCTCCTTCTCCTTCTCGGGCCAATAGAAAACCCAAGGTTGATAAGCGGCGAGATTCGCAGGAAGAACATTTGACCCATCAATGTAAGGTCCTTTTAACATTAAAGGAAAAACACATCATTTATCATCTTTGGATTGGCGAGGAGTTGTGTTCTTACCAGAATGCCAGTCAATGTATTGCATGAGAATTTTAACTTCATCAATGTTATCTTTCCTTTTTAAGCGAATACCCCAGCGAGTATTCTCTTTCTTCATGGAGATCAGTTCATAGTTCTCAAAGAAAATCGCTACTGTGTATTTATCAGCAATTATCTCTAGGTCTGCGAATTTAGGATCCCTAAGTTCTTTGGAATACAGAGATCCTTTACCAGCACCACGGTTAGCGAACTCTAGCATCAGACGGATGCAGTCCCCACTCAGTTGGAAGATAGCTCGCGAAAATCCCGAGTGAGCGAGAATTTCATAGAATAGAGGAATATCTGGGTCATAAAGAGGAATGGGGAGACCTGCGAGAATCTGACTTAACGAAATTATGATTGATTGATCATCACAATACTGATCAGAGAAAAGTTTGACAGAAAGAATTGACTTGGCACTTTCACCAGGAATGGTAGAGAGTGTGAAACCTTTCTCAACAAGATCTTTTTGGACATCTTTTAAATTCTTCTCATGTCTATGACCACTTGGAGGCATATTTGAATATAGAGTATGGGAATGAATAAAAAGTAAGAAGATTGAAGGGGAAAATTACAGTAGCAGAACTTGCAGAAGAATAATAGAGTTGCAGAGATGAGAGAATAAAAAGAGAAGAGAAAGTAAAAAGAAAGTGGAAAGAAGAGTATATAAATGAGATTTTTTTACTCGAAGAAATAAACACCATTAAGACGAAAAGACGTGAGCGGTTGAAAAGCAGCGGTTACAGAAGACGTGTCAAGAAACAGATGGAAGAAAGAATACGTGTGATAAATGCAGAATACGAAGAGATGAACAGCTGCGGCATTTCTCACATCATTCTCTACTTTGCAGAGAAGATATGATAAGAGGCAAGATGTAGGATCAGAATCTCGCAACGATAATATCTCAGCGAAATTATCAACAACACAACACAACAGCGTCGAAGAACAATTTCAGAAATGATACGATAAACGAAGTCAGCTAGAATCACGAGAAAGATGTGATAGTCCTGCGAAAATTAGAGAGCTTGCGAGATTAAACATTTGTAAGGTTGCGAGAATGTCGCAGACCATACCCGAAAATAAAGGACAGATTAGCTGTCATCCACTATGTATTTCCCTATAAATAGTCGTTCAAGTTGTAAAGAAAGAGAGATCTTTTTGAGTAAGAAACAAGTAAATAGGAGAGAGAAAGTCTAGAGCATAGGTCATTCCTGATTCCTTTATCTTTTCTTGTAAGAACATTCAAAGGTTGATCAATAAAATTAAGAGTGTAAATCTAAAAATGAGTTGAGTAATAATGAAATCATATGAGGGGTGTAGTGTTGGATTTCCTGCAACTACAGTTAGATACAAGTAGATGAAGTAAAACAATTGTTGCATGTTGGCAACTTACTTCCTAACATTTTTTGCTACCGTTTAACTTCTTCTTTTCTGAAAGTCCTTTACTGGTTACTTGTTGGATGAACGGGCTGAACCCTGACTTTTAGATTATCCTATTTTTCTTTAACAATGTCTAGGATAATTTGTATTCTTTGTGTACTATGTAGGGTGCTCATGATTCTGGAATGCAAAATCCTTTTTGTTTTTGTAAATCTTTTGACATACAATTATTACTTCGATGTAAATTTAAGCTTATTTTTTAGGGTTAGTAAATAAGGATTCTGTTCTTTATGCTTACACTATGTAAATGTGTGTGTTAGAATACTAATATTTTCAGTTTTGAATATCTCTTGTCCAAGTTAATTATAATAATGTTAACTCATAACACATTTCTGTGATGGTTTTTTCCAGTTACTGCTATATCACCTCAGCTCATAAGGTTCAACCGGCTATTATCTTTATTGATGACCGAGTAAAAAAAAATATTATCTTTATTGATGAGATTGATAACTTTTTGGGGTAGCATCGTGCAACTAATTGCGAAGCTTTGACAAACATGAAGACAGAGTTCCATGGCTCAGAGAAAATGGCTTAACAGCTAACAAAAGTCTGATGCTTATGAATTATAGCTTATGGTTTCTGCTACATAAGCAATCATATGCATAAGATACAATTCATCTCCTGAAAATCTGAAGTTGTACATCACTTAGGAAGGAGTCTGGTCACCACTCTCATCCAAGGTTAGTGTTGATTTTTTAAAACTTAGAACAATTAATACTAGATAATACTTATGAGATACATGAGCACAGTAGTTAGAGCTCCTAGTAAACTAATAGATGAAGCAATACTTATTTCTGAAACTTTTCTCTTCTTATTAATTTGTTCTTGCTCTTGCTTAGTTACAATTTGAACACATCATGCCTATTTATAGGCACCACACAGCTGACTGTAGTTTCTCTAGGAAACTCTTAACAAGACCGACCTTAGAGTATCTAAACTTTTCTTTTCTTAACAACCATTTCTAACTTTGACTGACCTTATAAATTCTAGGTTTTTCAAGTCATTTCTTGTCACATACAACAAGCTTTGCAAACTCTATCTAACTCTAGAAATTTCATCATTTTATAATTTATACTTATCTGACCGACTAACTAGCTTTTTCTAGACTAAACCAACAATTACAAATTAAAATATTGCAACAGTCAGACTTGATTGTTTCATACTTGAACGAAGTTCATGTCACAGAGTTTTCGTTATCTTCAATGTGTTTCTTTGACCACTTTTATATAAAAAATGTTAGCCTACAGATAAATCATTCTCAAATGCAACCTTATAAGTTACAGGTGCCGTTGGATTGAAAGAAAGCCTTGTCTTATTTTTATGAATCTAATACAATGAATCCCATGTTTTGACACTCAGTCATTGTGTTACAGGTATTTCTGGATATTATGGAAAGAGTGAATCTTCTGATGCCCTCAAAAGGTATGGAATGTGCTGTTCCGCTGTTATTTATTGTCTAAGTATCAATCAGTTCTTGTTCTTTGATTCCCGAATAACATTTCTGTCATTATGGGTAGTGTTTTGCATTGTGACTTGACTGGTAAAATACTCATGAAATGCTTTTCTATGGTATGCCTGACCTGAAGTTGGGAATTGAATGATAACATTGGCCTTGACCAGTATAGTCTAAAGTTTTGCAAATTCAATGTCTTGTACACACTCTTGCTA
Source organism: Papaver somniferum (assembly GCF_003573695.1). NCBI lineage: Eukaryota > Viridiplantae > Streptophyta > Magnoliopsida > Ranunculales > Papaveraceae > Papaver > Papaver somniferum. Next base: position 140,596,220 of record NC_039359.1, read on the forward strand.
TGTGTACTAATCCCAGATAGTTTCCGTTGCAAGAAAATCATAGTAGGAGAAGACACTTGGACTTTGGGAATCGACAAGTGACAACATCCTACAGAAGCAGAAGAAAGCTCAATGACAAACGATAAGCCTTATGTGTACTAAGACTTAGTCATGCTATTAGTCAGTGTAGCCTAATGTAATAATAATCTCTAATGTTACTAGTTTCTAGATCATTGATTGCATATGTCCTTATATGCCTCTACTGACTTACCTAAACCCTGATAGATCATGCACATTTCTTATCAAGTATATGCTTACATTTAACCTGGCCACATTGCAGACATACCATTTTAAACAAATACATGCCTTGTTTAACAATTTTACATTCAACATTATTAAGGATGATCCTGTATTGATGTTAATTTCCAAGTTATGACCTCTTTGCAGTTAAACTTCTAATGCCCAAACTTATTTGCTCTACAGGTGCTTTCCAGTTCTGGATTGGGCAGGTCATTTCATCTTTTTGCTGTGTTTTGATACAGTTTGTATTTATAAGGTTGGTCTGCACTGATTGCAAGAAAGCATGCGGACAAAGTCATCAAAACATGATGACACACGCCCACAGCCAAGAAGCCCATCCCGTCGACGTCGGATCTTCGCCCGAACAAATCCAAGGAAAGAAGTTAAAGGATGTACCAAAAGCACGGTGTACTGCGAAGCACCAAATAACTCCCGAAGAGTTGATTTATCTCATCCCCAAAAGAAGCCAAGATCAACGGTGAAGAGAAGGTTGACTGACATGGACGTGACAGGGGAAGAAGACACTTGTCTGACACGAGCATGCGTCTCAACTACCCGCATTAAACACTCTGAGCAGTGTACGTGTCGATCAACCCGTGGAACGAACGAGGATGACTCTGCGTGATCAAGCAATGAACGAAGACCTCTGCGTGATGGACACAAAGCACAAGAAGATAAGGTTCTAACGGCTCTCAGAAACGGGTCCCACACTCTAACCCTATAAATACCCCATGAGTTCTTTTTCAAAATTAGTCTGAAAACAAGATTCATGATCGCTTATTAAAAAAAATTGTATTTCAAAAACTATACCCATGAAATCTTTGCATTTCTCTTCTATTAAGGGCCCTTGGGCAACTCATTTCATTCTATTTCAATAGTCTTGCGGGTACGAATGACGCTAACCCTATCCTCGTGGATATCTTTGGTTCTCCTTATTTATTTCCCTATGCAGGAAAGGATTAAACATGGAGAAGATATTAGAGGCAGGAAAAACCAAAGCCTCATCAAAGGAGACACCGAGGGTTACCTCGGTCATGACCCGAAGCAAGCAGAAAGGAGACAAAGCTAAAACAACTGCTCAGAGGCAGGATGCTGCGGAAATCACTTCACCTATGAACACTAACTCCATAGCAGCCGCGGCCCTCAAAGCTGCAGCCACGAAGACTGTTGTGGCCCCCCAGACTACAGAAGCTAACAAGACTTGGGTCCCAAGCCAAATCCATCAACAAAAAGAAGGGGTAGCAGAATCCATGACGCATCAGCCCGCACATCCACCAATCTTCGGAATGTCGTCAACCAACGGTCAGAATCAAACCATACCAGTGCTTTTAGGACCACGGGCGGAAATTCAACCGAGGGGACCAAACTTGGAGATATCAACGATTGAAGCAGATCCTCGGCCACCCTTAATACACACTGTAGACGAAGCGGGAACTGTGGCCGTAGGGGTACCAGCCGGAACTCCCAATCAGGGATCAAACCAATCCCACCGACTGATGGTAGAGCTCGAAGAATTGAAAAAGAGCCAGCAGGTCTATGCAAATGTCGTAGCTCTTCTGGCCAGGAAGAACCAAGACTTGAAAGATAAGATTTACCAAAGCACGAAGACTAGCCAACAACTGGATGAAGCAAATTCTAAAGCGCCAGAGCCCAATCGTGACCGAAGAGTCATCCTAGCAAATGACGCCAGGGGAAGTAGCGCATCAGATCCGGAATATGCCACCGAAGAGTTAGATTATTATGACAGCGAAGATCGAAGAAAGAAACGCTCAACTGAGCATGAGAACATGGGATATTACCGTGCAATGGAGGAGCTGCGCGATGATATGATGGCTGAGATCAAACAGTTAAAAGCCAGACAAGGCGGAGGAAGGCTCGAAGAGGTGATGAAAGAAGCTAACTCCACGCCCCTAACTCATCGCCTGGCAAATACCCCCATTCCGTTAAAGTGCCCTGTCCCAACTTTTGAATGCTACGACGGATCCAGTGATCTCGCAGCACATATCCGATATTATAACCGTATCTTAGCCATATGGAGTCAGAACGACGCCGTCCTCTGTAGATATTTCCTGTCAAGTCTGAAGGGATCGGCTTTGTCTTGGTTTGACAACCTACCACCTGATTCCATCAACTCCTACGATCAACTCGCAGAGAAATTTCTGAGGACATACATGTACAACAAAGCTGTCAACACTGGAATGGATAAGCTTTTTTCTCTGGAAATTGGCTACAAGGAAAACACGAGGGAATACACTAACAGATGGCACAAGATCTGCCAAGCCATAGGGAGTGTGAACCTAGTAGTAAGTATCAACTGTTACAAGTGGGGATTAGACCGAATGAGTCCACTATTTGTTGAGATTCATGGAAGCGTTCCTAAGACAGAAGGAGATCTTCGAATAATTATTGAAAAGTACGCTCGTCTTGAAGAAATACAACGTGAAAACCCGAGGGCACACACACAGAGTTCTCACCGTACCAATTACGCAGAACAAACCAATGGGGCCAAAAGAAATAGCTCAGTGGAACGGCCTCACGAAGATATGAAGGAACGAAGAGATGAACGACGAAAAGACGATCGAAAATTCGAAGATCAAGTTTACACGAAGCTCAATGCTAGCTATGCTCGGATCTTGTGAGATATCAAAGGAAGGGAAAATTTGGAGTGGCCGTGGTCTAAGGGAAAACAGCCCCCAAGAACCGAGAAGTCTAAAGATTACTGTGAATATCACTGCTTCAATGGACACCAGACCGAGAAATTCAAAAACCTCAAAATAATGATCCAAAAACTGATTGATGCTGGTGAACTCAAACAGTACATACGAAAGGAGGTCGCCGAGGATAGATCCAAATGGACCAAGCCAGTCCAACTTCCAGAGGGAAACCGCACAATAAACACCATCTTGTGTTCCGAAGCCGCGGGGCCCTCACTTACAGTGCAGATAGGAAAGAGGCTACGAAAGCAATTCGAGGACCACTGCGAATTATATAAGATTGATGGTGTAGAGGTGGGAGAACACGAAGAGTGGATGGACGCACCTATTATCTTCGATGCTGAAGATATCGAAGAAGATATGAAAGATAATAACGATCCCTTGGTCCTAACACTACCAGTGTCTGGATGTAACCTCAAAAAGATCCTCATAGACGGGGGAAGCTCAGTAAACGTTCTATTCTACGACGCATTCAAACGAATGAAGCTCCATGATGAACAACTAATGACCTCTTATTACACCATCTACGGATTCAATGGAGCACCCACGAAGCCATTGGGAGACATCGTGTTGCAGGTTAACGCCGGACCCATGAAAGTAGAAACACGATTCAGCTTGGTTGACGCCCCATCCCCCTATAACGCCATTATTGGACGAAAGTGGTTACATAAACTCAAAGGAGTGGCGGAAGCTTACTACCAATATCTCAGATTCCCTACACCTGAGGGAGTGATGGAAATCAAGGGAGATAGGGTCTCTTCAAAAGAGTGTCAAACCACTCAGGATCGTATCAACAGCGAACAAGAAGAGCAGCGAAAAACCCGAAGAATTAAAAATAAAGAAGCCGCAAAAGAAAAGGCCATAGACCTGTTCCTCAAGGAAACCACAGGGAGGGGTTTGACAAAAGATGATAATGTCCTAAACACAGAAACAGGTACTTCAGCAGCCAACGAAGGACATAAACATACCAAATAGCAATCAAAGAACGTCCCAGTCCTCGGGGATCCGAAGCCGGTGTTTACACCAGTAGAGTCCGTAAAAGAAATCAACATAGGAACGGAAGAAAACCCGAAGATGATCAAAGTAGGGACCATAATGGACGAAAGAAGAGAAGATTCCTTAACCAAATTACTTAAAGAATACGCGGATGTATTCTCCTGGAAGCTAGGAGATATGTCGGGGATTGACCCGAAAATAATCCAACACGAGCTGCGCATCAAACCAGGCACGCCACCTTTCAGGCAGAAAATAAGAAAATTTGCACCGGAGTATCATAAGGCAGTGGAAAAATAACTTCAGAAACTACTAGAAGCAGGGTTCATCAAGGAAGTCAAGTACCCTACATGGATCTCCAACATGGTCGTCGTTCATAAGAAAAATGGAGGGTTTAGGATATGCATCGATTTTACTAACCTCAACAAGGCATGTCCAAAGGACAGCTATCCCATGCCAAGCATAGATCAGCTGGTTGAAGCAGTAGAAGGATACGAAGAGATGTCATTCATGGATGGATATTTTGGCTACAACCAAGTAGCCCTGGCAGAAGAATATCAACTACACACAGAATTCTACACCCCACATGGCCTTTATTGCTACACTAGAATGCCCTTTGGACTTCGAAACGCAGGGGAAACGTACCAAAGAATGGTCGATGCTATCTTCAGGCCATGGATTGGTAGTACCTTAGAAGTATACGTTGATGACATGCTCGTCAAAAGTAAGCTGCACAAAGATCACCACCAGGATCTGAGAGATATCTTCGAACCAATGAGGAAACATCACATGAAAGTAAATCCAGAAAAATGCACTTTCGGTGTCACCTCAGGGAAATTCCTCGGATATCTGGTAACAAAAAGGGGCATTGAGGTAGACCCAGCGAAGATTCAGGCCATAGTAGAAATGCCATCCCCGAAGAATTTAAAAGAAGTGCAGAAGCTCAATGGGTCCATAGCAGCCTTGGGCAGATTTATTGCCCGATCCTCGGACAAATGCAAACATTTTTTCAATGTTCTCAAAAAAGGAAGTAAGTTTGAATGAACCGCAGAATGCGAAGAAGCCTTCCAAAAAATCAAAGAACACCTGGCTTCAATTCCAATCCTGCAGAATCCTGATCCTGATGAGGTTTTGGCATTGTACAACCTATCTATTATATCAGTAAAACCCTCAATTCTGCGGAAAGGAACTACACGAAGATCGAACAACTTATCCTGGCATTGGTGTGGGCTACTCAAAAGCTGAGAACCTATTTTTTAACTCACTTCATCCGCGTCCCATGCAAAGCACCACTGGAAGCAGTCCTCAAAAGCGCGGGAAAATTAGGCAGAATAGCCAAGTGGAACACCCACCTGGACCAATTCAACATCATTCATGAAATTCAACATTCCCAAAAATCCCAAGTTTTGGCGGATTTCTTAGCAGACCTCCCCCTGGACAACGACAAAGAGATTAAGGGAATACCAGAAGCCGATGAAGAAAGCAAGGATCCAATTGATGTCCTCGAACCCGCGAGTCAAAGACAATGGGAAGTCTTCGTCGATGGTTCCAAAAATAAGGAAGGGGCAGGAATAGGCATTGTCATCACCACCCCAACTGGAGAAAGGATCGTACAGGCACTCAGGTTAGAATTCAAAGAGCATACTAACAACATCGTCGAATACGAGGCAGTCGTACATGCCCTCCGCTTAATAATAGAGATGGGGGTAACCGATGTAAGACTGACAAGTGATTCGCAGCTTGTCATACGGAAAATAGGGCTCGAGTACAATGTGTAAGACGACACCCTCTCAGCTTATATGGCCTTGGTCAAAACATTGGCATCACAAATTCCTAACATCAAGTTTCGGCACTTATGCAGAAGGGATTTCAGGCACACGGATGCCCTAGCATATATATCATCCATGCTGAAGGAAAAAATCATCGAAGATATTAAAATAAAAAGGGTATACGAGCCTTCAATTGCATCGCAATTATACTTTGCTACCAATCAAGATACAGTGGAAGAAAATACAGAAGATCAGGTAGGAGAAGACATCCATAACGATTTTGACGAAGAAGATATCCTGCCAAGAGCAAATCAAGACGAAGATTTCAGCAACGAAGATGATTGGAGAATGGTGATCCATGCATTTCTCGAAGATGGAACCTTACCCGCGGATCATAAACAAGCCAGGAAAATACTCTCCAAAGTAGGAAGATATGATCTTCGGGATGGGGTCCTGTACAAGAAATCCTTCCTCGGACCGTTACTACGTTGCTTATCCAGGAAAGAGGGGCATCTAATTCTAAACGACATCCATTATGGTGACGCAGGGAATCATAGCGGCATGAGATCACTAGCCGACAAAGCAAAAATGCAAGGATATTACTGGCCCACAATGATACAGGATGCCGCAAGAATGTCCCGACGATGTGAAGAATGTCAGCGTTTCTCCAAAAAGATACACGCGCCAGCAACAACGCTAAATTCTGTAGATAGCCCGTGGCCATTTGCAAAATGGGGCATAGATATCGTCGGGCCTTTCATCGAAGGATCAGGGAAAAGACGATTTTTGATAGTAGCCACGAACTACTTCAGTAAATGGGTGGAAGCTAAATCCTTAGCCAGGATCAGAGACGTGGATGTGTTTACTTTCATATTCCAAAACATCATTTGCAGGTTCGGCATACCAGCGGAAATCGTGTCCGATAATGGTAAGCAATTGCAGGGGAAAAATATAGACATGCTCTTCGATACTTTCAAAATAAGGAAGAACAAATCCACCCCCATATACCCTCAAAGCAACGGACAAGCGGAAGCCACTAACGAGACCCTCGCCCTTATCCTCAAAAAGCAATTAGATGAACATAAGGGGCGATGGTGTGAACAGCTGCACAATGTGTTACGGGCATACAGGACAACACGAAGATCTGCCACTGGGGAATCCCCATTTCTCCTCACTTATGGAGCTGAAGAAGTCATCCCAACAGAGATCCTCATGCCAACCACAAAGACCGAAGCATGGGAGAAAAATCTCACAACAGACATGATGTTAGAGAGATTGGACGACCTGGAAGGAAGGAGAGAAGCAACATTGCAGAAGATGGAAAATTATCAACGAAGACTAGCGAGGGAGTACAACAAAAAGGTAAAGCTTCAAAATTTTGTAGAGGGCAGTATGTGCTAAGAACAATCCCACAGTATCAACGAGAGAAGAAATGGGGAAAGTTAGCACCTACATGGGGAGGACCTTTTATAATACACGACATTGCGGGAAACGGTTCCTACTATCTTCGCAATCTGAAAGGCGAGGTCCTCCGGCATCCTTGGAATGCTAAGTGGCTCAAACCATACTACCCATAGGAGCAACGCAGCTTTACATCTGCGTGAAGAATACCAGAAGAAGAAGGCAGCGTAACCGCTTTACTTTATTCTATCTCTGGAAGAGGATTAGCAGACCTCAATCTATCAATCAAACGAACTCTTTGCAAATTCCGAAGCAATTCCGCGGGATGAACAAACAGATCCGCGGAACGAGCACCTATACATACGGCACATCGAGTAATAAACTATCAATATTGGGGAAAGTAGTTAATCTACAATCTCTCAGGGATCCCCCATCAGTGTCTATGAGTGTAAGACCAGGGGGAAGGCACCCAGCAGAAAGAGATACCCAACCAATCTTAAGGCAACGGGTCGACGGAATGGGTGTATGTAAATATTTTAACCCCATATCCTAGAACGTTGCCTCGGCCCCCACCGTCTGGGAATCCTCTGGCCCAGGGTTCGCCAGCGGGGTGACATGTCTCAAGACGATCACGAAGGTACCTCCCTTCGGTATCGCACCCAAACACTTAAAACATTCTTCTTTTGTTTTTAATGTCCTTCCTTACAATGCTTAAAATAAAAAACAAACTGATACTGCAGGTATACCAAAAGAATGATCCATTTCATAAGGGTTGGTTACAAAGAGAGGCAAGGCCAATTCAAAGAAAAAACACATCAAAAACATTCTCTTTACAAAATACTAGCAAAATCTAACTGAAGGCTAATGCCGTGGTTTCTACTTGGAAGATGACGCCCCATCAGCAGGGTTGTTCCGAAGAGTTGAAGGGACGCTCCCACCAGAAGAGGGTCCCGAGGAGCCAGGAAAGGAGGCAGGTACAGGACGACGCAGATAGCTCTTGACGAGGCCATGATCGGTCTTAAGGCCAAGCTCAATCTTCTCCAGCATCTTGTTTGTCTCCTCCGCCAATTGACACCGAGCCTTATGCATAATAACTGTCGTTCGCTGGTGGGCTTGAGATAACAACGAGGACAGACGATTCACTTCTTTAGAAGCAGCACCAACGGCCTCCTCGCGGGATTCCACCAGACTCTTAAAATAATTAGTTTGTCCTTCCTGCTGCACTAAGGAAGATTGAGCCTTTTCAAATTTTTCATTTGCAGCGCGGAGTTGTCCCTAAAGCTCTGAAAAAGACAACACAAGGGATTTAGCACAGAAAAGACATACTCACACTCGATGAAATGAGGTTATACCTTCGACACAAGCCGAAGCCTCTTCATACTCATTAACAACCGCGTCTCGCGCTTCGTCAAGATAGTCATATTCCTCGGATAGTTTCTTATAATATAGTTGAAGGTTGGTGAGAGCAAATTGACTTGCATTTAATTCTACCTGCTTCATCGAATCCATGTGACGAAGATGGTTGACTTCGTTGTTTATCTCTATTACCCCTTTGTTAAGTCTGTACATGCATACTTCGAGATTTCTCTCAGACTCAGCCTGGCGGGCTATTTCAGCGCGAGACGCAGCAAGGGCTTTGCTGAGATCCCCAACCTCGGCTCTGGCATCGTCCCTTTCTATGGTAAGACACAGCATACTCTCCTTAATTCCCGGAAAAGGAAGGGAGCGAGCCTTTCGTAATTCCTCTTCCAGAAGATGTATTCTAGCCTCTAATAACGAAGTACGCTCACGGGATTCCCGCAGATTCTCACGTGTCCACAACAGCGTACCATTGAACAAAATACAGTCATGGTTATACATATTCTGTATATCAACCATCTGAACATGCCTTGCGCGCCATCCCTCAGCCCGAGCGTCCCACTTTTTGGCTTCTATCTTAATTTTTTCGACCAACTCTTTGATACGAGATTTTTGTCGTGCCCTTTCATTCCGAAGTCATATCATCTCGGGGACTCCACCCACTGAAGATAGTTTGGGGAGACTCAGACAGAACAACAAAGTAGTAGAAAGGAATTACGAGGGATAAAAGATGGAGAAGAACTAAACCTGTGAAAGCTGAAACTTTTCCGCGAGTTTACTCTAACTCAGCGCGAACGGTGGCAAGCTCTGAACGAAGACCAGCCTCAGCTTCACCCATCCTTTCTTTCTCTTTAAGGCTATTCTTAATTTCTTTTATCTCCACCTCAGCCGTAGATAATGCCTTTTCCCTGTGACGAAGCTTAGCCTCCAGCTTCAAAGATTTCGCTTTAAAGAATTGATACATCACATGGTTACAATGCTCACTCCTCATCATCTACACATCAAACGGAAAACATTATTACACCGAAGGATTCGAGTGTCACGAAGAGATATGTACGAGGACTTACCTCCAAGACACGCTGCTGGGGAAAACCATATTGGTACCCATCGGCTAAAGCCATCATTTCATCAACAGAAGATGGAGGGTCCGCTACGAGGGTATCCTCTGGAACACTCAAGTTTTTCCACCACATCTCGGCAACACGCGCCTCGGAAGATAGTTCCATCATCCGACGAGTATAAGCATCAGAATCTTTCTCGCCAGCAACCACCGGGACTGGATGGGGAACAAACAGCAGACTCTTTTTCTTGAGCCAATCCATTATGGCATCCTCACCCTCAAACATCAGCGAGTGAGGGAAATCCACGGAAGGTGAGTTAACCACAGACTTCCTCTTTGCTGTCATTTCCCCATCAGCACAAGTCTCCGCATCACCACGCGCAACGTGATCATCCACGCCCTCATTCTGAACAACAACATTTTTCTTACCGAAATCCCCGAGCACATCCCAATCATCATTGGGGGAAAGCAAAGAAAAGTCTTCGGGAAAACCGAGGGCATCATCAAAGAGTTCCCCTGCGGAATATATCCTGTCAAAGGAGAACTCTTGAGAAATGGTGGCGAGAGTTTTCGCAGACTCACCCCCTCCGATAAATTCCCGACCATCAGGGTTATCACCAGCAGGAGCAGACATTTCCGCGGTAACACTTCCCTCGGCCACCGCGGTATTATTTCCCCCATCAACACCATCACAACCCGCACCAACCTCTTCCTCGACATCAGGAGGGGAAGTATCAGTGCGTTCTTCCCCATCAAACATTGCCTCATCCTCGGCAAACTCTTCATTCACTGGACTGGTAACTTCTTCATGAACCTCAGCCTCACCCGTCACAATGGTAGAAGACGGCTTGGGCCCAATCTTTTTCTTTTTCGACACCTGCAAACCAATACAAGTTCCACAAAAAGAGTTATTTCCTCATACACAAAGTTTGATTTTCAAAAAAGGAGGGGCGCGACCAGAATCTGCAATAACCATACCTTGGTAGTAGCGGCACTCTTCGGTGGAAGTATAGCACCAGAACCCTCTTCTTCGTCTCCATCAACAACGTAGAGAGCATAAGGAAAGTTCATGCCCTCGAAATTTAAACGCGAGGGACAGAAATCTCCATAACGAGCAGGAGGAGATTCACGAGGCCTGCTACTCTCAGAAGGACGCCAACTGCGCGGACCGGGAATCCAACCATACGCCCAAGGACCAACAATTTCAATAACAGTGGCATGCCACTCATAATCATGGTCACGCTTGATCCTTTCACGAGCAGGAAAAAGTTTTCGCTGAGCCGACCCCTCGGTGCCTGGAACGTATTTCAGTTTGGCAACGCTCACCTCACTTAAGAGACGAATTTCGCCCCGAGGAGCAGCGAGGTTACGAAGACTAACACTCCACGGTTTACGGTTCTTACTATTGAAATAATCCCCAAAGGAGCTGTTAAATTTTTCAGGAGTATACCACTCCCTCTCAGCGGGATTTGGAACGTAACATGTCATCATCGTCTCCCCCTTACTCCGCAGATAACATTCCCTCAGTGCACGGAGATAGTTCCCCGATAATTGCGACACGGAACGAATATGAGTATTGGTGGAAGAGCCTTCGCGACCATCCAACACATCATAATAAAAGGAATCACCAGAAATATACAACGGCAGCATAAGACCCGCCTCGAAGGCTCCAACCGTAGTCAACAGATTAAACACATCAAACTGATACTTCGAGATGAGCTCGTAAGTAATATCATCCTCAGGGGCATAGAAACGAACCTCGAAGGCTTGGAGCTCATTCTTTTCCTTGAAAACTTCAAGGTCAATGTGCTTAAAAGTGACTTTATTCTTGCTAACCGAAACGCTGCGTATCACCGGGACAGCCTCCTCTTCTTCCGCGGGATCGGACGAACCAACAAAAGCTTCGGAAGCTTTTCTTTTTAAAGGAGGATTTTTAGATGATTTAGCTCTCGGCACAACACCTTTGGAGTTCTTCCCTTTGAAAGAAAGTACTGGAGGTGGCGGCAGAGGGTTCTGCACGGGCACAATAGAACGAAGAGGGGGAATATCGAAGGTGTCACCGCGAGGAGGTGTCTGCGTACACCTGGAGTCATCACGAGGACGAGAAGGAGCACGGATGACAGCGTATCGAGACCCGGAAGTGCCCTTTGATGGATCTCCCTTCCTAGGAGGTGAAGCCTTCGTCCCAGAAGAAGACGAAACTCTACTACCGCGGGGATCCATCTGCGACAATTTAGAGAGATCTCCCCCATGTGGAGATGTATCAGACTCTCTACGCGGAGGGGATCTCGGCAGACTGGAAGGCGGAGTTTGATAAGGAAGCCGCGGACGGTCAGACATGGCTGCGAGGAGGTACAAAAAACAAGTTAGAAGCAAACACGAGGGCATCACCAAAGATCAAAAAACCACAAAATTAACAGTTCATCTCA